>NC_057814.1:395856843-395864796 GCF_018294505.1 Triticum aestivum | reverse complement strand
GGGGGCAAGGCGCGGCGGCGGGGTGTCCGTGGCGGACACGGCGGCGGCGTCCGGCGTGCTCGCGGAGGAGAATGCGGAGATGGGCCGGCGGCTCGGCTGGGCCTCGGCCCGGTCGGGCGCGGCGCGAATTTTTTTTTAAAACGTTCCGCCGAAAAATTCATAGAAAAATAAATAAAAATTAAAAAAAGATAAAACAAATTTTCCCTGTCTAGTTAGAATATTTAGAACAGGGTGAACATTTTTTTTACACAAAAAATAAATGTTTGAAAACATGCAATATTTTTTTAATGCAATTAAAATTGCAAATAAAATCCAATAAATGGTTTTAACATTTTTCCTCCAATATTTCAATTGTTTTGGAGAAGTCATATTTTCTCCTCTCATTTATTTTTAATGAAATATTTTTCCGGAGAGAAAAATAATTAAAACCAAAATCCTCGTTTTATTATTTGATGAAAATCAAATATGAAAATTCGAGAAAATCCCCAACTCTCTCCGAGGGTCCTTGAGTTGCTTAGGATTTATCGAGGATTTGTCAAAATGCAATAGAAAATATGATATGCAATGATGATCTATGTATAACATTCCAAATTGAAATTTTGGGATGTTACAAACCTACCCCCCTTAAGATGAATCTCGCCCTCGAGATTCGGGTTGGCTAGAAAACAGGTGGGAGTGGTCCTTCCGTAGATCTTCTCTCGCTCCCAGGTGGCTTCATCTTCCATGTGGTGACTCCACTGGACTTTGCAAAACTTGATAACCTTACTGCGGGTAACTCGGCTGGCATACTCAAGAATCTTAACTGGTTTCTCCTCATAGGTCAAATCACTTTCCAGCTGAATCGCTTCCAGCGGCACAGTATCTCTCAGTGGTATCTCAGCCATCTCTGCGTGGCACTTCTTCAACTGGGAAACGTGAAATACATCATGAACTCCTGACAATCCTTCGGGCAATTCCAGCTTGTAGGCAACTTCTCCCATACGTTCCAAAACTCTGTATGGTCCGATAAAACGGGGCGCTAACTTTCCCTTAACTCCAAAGCGCTTCACTCCTCGAAGTGGTGATACTCGAAGATAAACTCTGTCTCTAACTTCGTGAACTGTCTCCTTTCGTTTAGAATCAGCATAACTCTTCTGCCTGGACTGGGCTACCTTGAGCCTATCGCGAATCAACCTCACTTTCTGTTCAGACTCCTTAATCAAATTTGGTCCAAACAACTGACGGTCTCCAACTTCGTCCCATAACAACGGTGTTCTACACCTCCTTCCATACAAAGCTTCGAAAGGGGCCATCTTCAAACTGGTTTGATAACTGTTGTTATACGAAAACTCTGCATATGGCAAATTGTCGTCCCAACTAGATCCATAATCTAGTGCACAAGCTCTCAACATGTCCTCCAAAATCTGGTTGACTCTCTCGGTCTGTCCATCTGTCTGTGGGTGAAAAGCTGTACTAAATTCTAGCCTGGTTCCCAAAGTTTCATGTAACTGCTTCCAAAACTTCGAGGTAAATTGGGTTCCTCTATCTGATACAATGGTCCTCGAAACTCCATGCAAACATACGATCCTGGTCATGTATATCTTTGCCAACTTAGCACTGGTGTAAGTGGTCTTCACTGGAATGAAATGAGCCACTTTCGTCAAACGATCGACTACAACCCATATTGAGTCATAGCCTGAATGAGTCCTGGGTAATCCCGTGATAAAATCCATGCCTATTTTATCCCACTTCCATTCGGGTATCGGCAATGGTTGTAGCAATCCTGCTGGCTTCTGATGCTCTGCCTTCACTCTCTGACATACATCACAAACTGCTACATACTCTGCAATATCCTTGTTCATTCCGGTCCACCAGAAAGTATTCTTCAGATCCAAATACATCTTGGTATTTCCTGGGTGAATCGAGTACGGTGAATCATGGGCTTCTTGCAAAATCAACTTCCTGATCTCCGGGTCTTTTGGCACATAAACGCGGTCCTCAAACCATAAGGTATCGTGCTCGTCCTCACGAAATCCCTTGGCTTTTCCTTTGCTCATCTTCTCCTTTATCTCTTCAATCTCCTTGTCTGTCTTCTAAGCTTCTCTGATCCTTTCCATCAAGGTAGACTGAATCTCCAGTGTCGCTAAATAGCCTCTTGGGACTATCTCCAAACATAGTTCGCGAAGGTCCTCGGCTAACTCCTGAGGTAACTCTCCTGTCATGAGGGTGTTGACATGACTCTTGTGGCTCAACGCGTCTGCTACTACGTTAGCCTTTCCTGGGTGATAATGCAATCTCATATGATAATCCTTAATGAGCTCCAACCATCTCCTCTGTCTGAGATTTAACTCCTTCTGCGTGAAAATATACTTCAAACTCTTGTGATCCGTATACACCTCACAATGGTTTCCGATGAGAAAATGTCTCCATGTCTTCAACGCATGCACCACGGCTGCTAACTCCAAATCATGCGTAGCATAATTCTTCTCATGGGGTTTAAGTTGTCGTGAAGCATATGACACAACTCTTCCTTCCTGCATAAGCACTGCTCCAAGTCTTCGACGAGAAGCGTCGCAATAAACTTCATAGTCCTTGCGTTGATCTGGCAGAATCAACACTGGTGATGTAACCAATCGTTTCTTCAACTCTTGGAAACTAGCTTCACAATCCTCAGTCCAATTGAATTTGGTGTCCTTCTTCAATAGCTCAGTCATGGGCTTAGCAATCTTCGAGAAATTCTCGATGAATCTCCGGTAGTATCCTGCAAGTCCAAGAAAACTCCGGATTTCTCCAACTGTCGTGGGTGATTCCCAACTTGTCACTGTGTCAACCTTGGCAGGGTCTACTGCTATTCCTTCTCCAGAAATAACATGTCCAAGGAATCCAACTTCCTTCAGCCAAAATTCACATTTGCTGAACTTGGCATATAACTGATGTTCTCTGAGCTTCTCAAGTACCAATCGCAAATGCTCCTTATGCTCTTCCTCATTCTTGGAAAAGACTAAAATATCGTCAATGAACACCACGACGAACTTATCCAAAAACTCCATAAACACTTTGTTCATCAAGTTCATAAAATAGGCAGGTGCGTTAGTCAGACCAAATGACATAACGGTATACTCATACAATCCATATCTGGTGGTAAAAGCCGTCTTAGGTATATCCTGCTCTCGAATCTTTAACTGATGGTATCCTGATCGTAGATCGATCTTGGAAAATACTTTAGCTCCTTGTAGGCGGTCAAACAAATCATTGATCATCGGCAGTGGGTACTTGTTTTTGATGGTCACTTCATTCAATCCACGGTAATCAACAACCATCCTCAGCGATCCATCTTTCTTCTCCACTAGAAGTACTAGTGATCCCCAAGGTGACGAACTTGGGCGAATATAGCCTTTATCCAGTAACTCCTTGATCTGCTTCTTAATTTCCTCCAAATCTTTTGCGGGCATCCTGTACGGTCTCTTAGATATTGGCCCTGTGCCTGGCAAACGTTCAATCAAGAACTCAATGTCTCTATCCGGTGGCATGCCTGGCAACTCTTCTGGAAATACATCCGGATAATCCTTCACCACTGGTACTTCCTCCTGTACAACTCCTGATAAGGAATTCACTTGAGTCCTCTTCGGCATATGCCGGGATACATACTTGATCCTTTTTCCTTCTGGGGTGGTAAGCAAAATCGTCTTGCTGGCACAATCGATGTTTCCTCCATACAACGATAGCCAATCCATTCCCAAAATCACATCCAAACCTTGCGACTCCAAAACTATTAGGTCTGAGGGGAAAACATGCCTACCAATGGCCAATGGCATCTGAAAACATCCTTGGCTTGCCATATACTCTGCTCCTGGCGAGGTTACTAACATAGGGGTTCTGAGAACTTTGGTGGACAGCTTAAACTTATTCACAAATCCCCTTGATATGTATGAATGCGATGCACCAGTATCGAAAAGAATGGTTGCAGTAAATGACTTAACCAAAAACTTACCTATTACTGCATCAGGCTGTGCTTCAACCTCCTCCACGCTCACGTGGTTCATGTGTCCTTTGTTGAACGGGTTCGGCTTCTTCCTAGATCTTCCATTGCCATTTCCATTTTGGGCTTCAGGACATTCATTGGCATAATGTCCAGTCTTCTGGCACTTAAAGCAAGTGACTTGCCTCAGGTCCCTCTTGGCTGGGGTAGATGGGTTGGTGCGGTTCTGTCCGTTGCTTCCTCCATTCCCATTACCATTTTTAGAGCCATTATGGTTGTGCGAACTACCTCCTCCATGGGTATGCTAAAACTGTCCTCCCGGCTTCGGGGCAAAACGTGGTTTCTGTTGAGCTCCAGAGTTATACTTCCCTTATCCATACTTCCTCTTACGGTTTTCAATCTGCTGTTGCTTCCCTTCAATCATGAGAGCTCTATCGACCAACTCCTGGTAGTTGTTGAAGGTTGCTACCATCAACTGCATACTCAGTTCATCATTCAGTCCTTCCAAAAATTTCTCCTGCTTGGCTGCATCTGTAGCAACGTCATCTGGTGCATAACGTGCTAATTTACTGAATTCCTCCACATACTGGCCTACGGTGCATCCTCCTTGGCGTAGGTTGCGAAACTCACGCTTCTTCATAGCCATAGCTCCTGCTGAAACATGAGCTGTATGGAAAGCTTGCTGAAACTGGTCCCATGTGACAGTGTCAATAGGGTGCGTGGCTGTATAATTCTCCCACCATGATGCTGCGGGTCCATCAAGCTGATGTGCGGCAAAACGCACTCTTTCAGCATCTGTGCATCCTGCAGTGGTCAACTCCCTTCCAACTTTGCGGAGCCAATCATCTGCAACAATCGGCTTGGTGCTACTGGAAAACACCGGCGGGTTTAGCCTTAAGAAACGGGCTAAGTGATCAACAGGTGGTGGTGGCGGTGGGTTGTTGTTGTTGTTGTTGTTGCCTTGGTTCTACACTAACACTTGCATCAGGGCATTCTGTTGCTGAATCAACTGGGTGATCTCTGGTGGGAAAACAAATCCGGGGTCGCGTCTCGGAGGCATCTGATGGGTTAGAAAAGATGAGAGTTCAGAATAGAATGAGGTCTAGAGGAAAACACTACCCATATGCTCATGAGACAAATACAATCAATATCACTCAATCAATTCAAACAAGGCATAACAATCGATCTAACTAGCGTTACAAAGTGCTTGAACTATACTATTAAATGGGGGAAAACTGCTACTGATAGGGTGGTCTACTAGAAATTCTGATCAGTTGAAGACTCCATGATGTCTGCTCCAGCTTCATCAACAAAGTCATCTTCACTTGGTTCCGAGTCGGTGTCGTCGATGATGATGTAGTTATCCGGACAAGTGCATTCGTCATCCTTTGCTTTTGGCACTGGATTTCCCATGAATACTCCAATCTTCTTCTCCAGGACGTCATTCTTCCCTACTAGTGCGACGATTTCCTCCATATAATCCTCGCGTGTAGCCTTGAGTTCTTCCTCCAGCTTCTTGATCTTCGTCAATGCCTTCTTCAGTTCTTCCTTGTCCGTGCACATCTGGTTCTCCTGGCGACGGATATGTTGGTTTTGCTCCTGGATGAAAGCTGCAATTGATCCATCCTTCTTGGTTCTGATCATCTCCCATTGCGCGTCTCGGCGTCCACAAATCTGATAAATTGTATCCTTAAGCTCCTGGTGGTAGACTTCTCCAATGCGTCCCATAGCGATGTGGGCTGCCATGCTCTTCCCTAAACTCCAGGTTGGTGCTTCGAAAACCAATCTTATGGGTTCAGTAACTGGGACAAACGTCCTTCCTGGAATGTGAACTTGAATCTTCCAGCTCTCCTATTCGGGTAATGTGGCGTTGTAGGTTCCGGTGATGCTTGGTATTCCTATGTTCAAGTACTTGGTGACTTCCTTCAAGTGTCGACCAAAAGGCGTGTCTTCATCTGGTTGCATGAACTTGCTCCTTGTATCCGCATTTCCTAAAAGAGTAGAAAGTGGAGAGGGGTCAGAAATGAGAAGAGAGAAGTGTTCTAGGGCTTAAGCTTAGTGGTCGTGTCCTACAGTCAGCGTGTGCTCTGATACCACTTTTGTAGCGACCAGACCTCAAATGGTCTGTGCTGTTGTGCACCAGTGTCATCCCTGGATCAGTAATGCTGACACGCACAGTACAAATGGAGGATTTATAACAGAGTAGCAATCACACACTTAATACATCGAATATCTCCAAAGAGAATAAGTATGATAAATATGGCTTAAGGCCATCTAAAAACGATAACAACGGAAGACTTGGAAGATAAGTGAGTCCATCAACTCCAGCGGCATCATTGAGTATAATACCACGACCTAAGGCACCTTACTCGTCGTCTGAAAAGTCTGCAACATGAAACGTTGCAGCCCGAAAACGGGTCAGCACATGGAATATGCTGGCAATGTAACACATAGAGAAATAATGAACAGTAATAATACTATACTACATGCATATAAGGCTGGTGGAAAGCTCTATGGTTAAAGTTTTTGCGGAAAGGCAATTTTTCCCTACTGCAAAGGAATAAATTTTATTTAACTATCATGGTGGTTGTTAAACATTGAGATGGTTGACAGCATCTCAATCCCAATTAGGTGTCATCAATAACCCAATAAAATTAATTAAAAGTAACATGGTGATGAGATTCACATGATAATCCAGGTACTAGATACTCAAATTGTCCATAACCGGGGACACGGCTAACCATGATTAGTTTGTACACTCTGCAGAGGTTTGTGCACTTTTCCCCACAAGACTCGATCGCCTCCGCTTGATTCTCGCACTACATGATGTTTGAGAAACGGATGATCGAGACACAGTCTTTCAGAAGTGTTTGCACCTTACGTATGGGTAGACAGTTACACCTACTTTCCCCTACATCTGCTAGTCTACAGCTGTAAGAGTTCACACAACTTAGTCAACTATGCTAGAGCCCATAATAGCTTGTGGCTGCACACGGAAGTTTCTAGCATGAATAATCTCATGATCCCTTTGAGCCTGGGTGGTGGTCCAAAAGAAAAACAGGCAATCCTGGAATACCCAGGTACCTCAATCCACCCAGATGTGAGTTTTAGTTGCCACCTTAAGTAAACCATTATTAACAATCTCACATCTGTCATGAATATCACTCAAACCCAATCCACGTCTACGAGCATAGCATGGCAATATAATAGCAAACGTAGAAGTAACTCCCAAGGGTTTGATAAAAGAACAGGTAATAGGTACTACCTCAACTACTTCCCAATACCCACAATTTAATTAGATCCTAATCATGCAATGTTTGAGGAATAGATCTAATGCAATAAAAACTGGGTATGGAAGGTATATGATCAAAGTGTTACTTGCCTTGCTGATGATCCGCGAAACCTAGCGATTCGAAGTAACAAGCGGCACACTCCGGGTACTCTATCGCAAACAAACAAGCAAACAATAAGTACTCATCTAATGCACAGGTAAAAATCGAATGAAAGATCCAACCAGAAAGTTCAACTTAAGAACTCCGGTTTGCAAAAAGAATCAACTCGAACGAAGCAAGGAAAGTCAAACGGCGAAAGAAACAAACTTTGTTTACTAATCTGGATCTAGGTCAAATTTTACAGTAGCAAAAACTTGTTTGAGTAGGTTAAACGGAAAGAGAATTTCGAGACGAAACTCTAGGCACTTGAATCGCCTGATTCCGATAAACGAGCGAAAAATTAAACAGAAACGAAGATTCGATCAGAAATCGAGATCTGAGATAATCGCGGAAAAATCTGATGAAAAAGAAAAACGGACGAACGGTTAAAGAACGGACGTTCGTTAACAGAGAAAATCCGACGAACGCGTTCGTTAAAACGAACGGGTCGGTGAACGTTCATAAAATAACAAAACCGAAGAAATAAACCGATCTAGGGTTTTTTTTAAACGAACGGTTTTTTTAAACAAAACCGGCAACGACGGCGAGGTATACCTCGTCGGG
>NC_057814.1:395822009-395856257 GCF_018294505.1 Triticum aestivum | reverse complement strand
GGGGGGAGGGGTGCTTGGAGGAGGGGGCAAGGCGCGGCGGCGGGGTGTCCGTGGCGGACACGGCGGCGGCGTCCGGCGTGCTCGCGGAGGAGAATGCGGAGATGGGCCGGCGGCTCGGCCGGGCCTCAGCCCGGTCGGGCGCGGCGCGAATTTTTTTTTAAACGTTCCGCCGAAAAATTCGTAGAAAAATAAATAAAAATCCAAAAAAGATAAAACAAATTTTCCCCGTCTAGTTAGAATATTTACAACAGGGTGAACATTTTTTTACACAATTTTTTTTTGAAAGCATGCAATATTTTTTTAATGCAATTAAAATTGCAAATAAAATCCGAATAAAATCCAATAAATGATTTTAACATTTTTCCTCCAATATTTCAATTGTTTTGGAGAAGTCATATTTTTCCTCTCATTTATTTTTGATGAAATATTTTTCCGGAGAGAAAAATAATTAAAACCAAAATCCTCGTTTTATTATTTGATGAAAATCAAATATGAAAATTCGAGAAAATCCCCAACTCTCTCTGAGGGTCCTTGAGTTGCTTAGGATTTATCGAGGATTTGTCAAAATGCAATAGAAAATATGATATGCAATGATGATCTATGTATAACATTCCAAATTGAAAATTTGGGATGTTACATTTACCTACTGTTATTTATGATGTTTTTATGCATAATAATGCTTTTTGGAGTAATTCTAATGCCTTTTCTCTCATAATATGCAAGGTTCACACAAAGAGGGAGAATTCCAGCAACTGGAAATCTGGACCTGGAAAAGCTACGCTAGGCCACCTATTCTGCACAAGTCCAAATAAGATGAAACTTCACGAGGAATTTTTATGGAATAAATAAGAAATACTGGAGCAAATAACTACCGGAGGGGAGCCACTTGGTGAGCACAAGACACTAGGGCGCCTGGCCTCCCAGGCGTGCCCTGGTGGGTTGTGCTCAGCCCAGCCCACCTCTGGTGCCCATCTTCTCGTATATAAGTCATTTTGACCTAGAAAAAAATAAAGAGAGGACTTTCGGGATGGAGTGCCGCCATCTCGAGGCGGAACTTGGGCAGGAGCACTTTTGCGCTCCGGCGGAGCGATTCCGCCAGGGGAACTTCCCTCCCGAAGGGGGAAATCATCGTCATCATCATCACCAATAACTCTCCCATCTTGGGGAGGGCAATCCTCATCAACATCTTCAGCAACACCATCTCCTCTCAAACCCTAGTTCATCTCTTGTGTTAAATCTTTGTTACAGAACCTCAAATTGGTACTTGTGGGTGACTAGTAGTGTTGATTACATCTTGTATTTGATTACTATATGGTTTATTTGGTGGAAGATTATATGTTCAGATCCATTATGCTATTTAATACCCCTCTGATCTTGAGCATGTTTAGCAATTGTGAGTAGTTACTTTTGTTCTTGAGGTCACGGGAGAAATCATGTTGCAAGTAATCATGTGAACTTGATATGTGTTTGATATTTTGATAGTATGTATGTTGTGATTCCCTTAGTGGTGTCATGTGAACATCGACTACATGACACTTCACCATATTTGGGCCTAAGGGAATTCATTGTGGAGTAGTTATTAGATGATGGGTTGCGAGAGTGCCAGAAGCTTAAACTCTAGTTTATGCGCTATTCCATAAGGGACCGATTGGATCCAAAAGTTTAATGCTATGGTTAGAATTATTCTTAATACTTTTCTCGTAGTTGCGGATGCTTGCGAGGGGGTTAATCATAAGTAGGAGGTTTGTTCAAGTAAGAACAACACCTAAGCACCGGTCCACCCAACATGATGAAAGTGACTAGATGAAATTCCCGTGTACCATCAAGAATGCTTTGCTTATTATAAGAGACTGTTTTGGCCTGTCCTTTGCCTCAAAAGGATTGGGCTACCTTGCTGCACTTTTGCTACTATTATCATTACTTGCTCGTTACAAATTATCTTACTATCAAACTACTCCGTTACTTACAATTTCAGCACTTGCAGACATTACCTTGCTGAAAATCACTTGTCATTTCCTTCTGCTCCTCGTTGGGTTCGACACTCTTACTTATCGAAAAGGCTACAATTAATCCCATATACTTGTGGGTCATCAGTGACATGTATAAAAAATACGAACGATGGCCTTGCCACAAATACTATGTCAACTACATGATCATGTAAGCAATATGACTATGACTACTACATGATCATGTAAGCAATATGACAATGACTAAGCGTGTCTTAATAAACGAAACGATGGAAGTTGCGTGGCATATATCCGGAATGGCTATGGAAATGCCATAATAGGTAGGTATGGTGGCTGTTTTGAGGAAGGTATATGGTGGGTTTAATGCACCGGCGAGAATTGCGTGGTACTAGAGAGGCTAGCACTGGTGGAAGGGTGAGAGTGCGTATAATCCATGGACTCAACATTAGTCATAAAGAACTCACATACTTATTGCAAAAGTCTATTAGCTATCGAAACAAAGTACTACACGCATGCTCCTAGGGGGGTATATTGGTAGGAAAAGACCATAGCTCGTCCCCGACCGCCACTCATAAGGAAGACAATCAATAAATAAATCATGCTCCGACTTCATCACATAACGGTTCACCATACATGCATGCTACGGGAATCACAAACTTTAACACAAGTATTTCTACCAATCCACAATTACTCACTAGCATGACTCTAACATGACCATCTTTATATCTCAAAATAAATGCAAGTAATCAAACTTCTCATAGTATTTAATGCTCTTTATATGAAAGTTTTTATTATATCCCTCTTGGATGCCCATCATATTAGGACTACATTCATAACATAAGCAAATTACCATGATGTTTAGAGACTCTCAAAATAATATAAGTGAAGCATGAGAGTCCAATAATTTCTCTAAAATTAAGCCACCACCGTGCTCTAAAAAGATATAAGTGAAGCACTAGAGCAAATTCACTAGCTCAAAAGATATAAGTGAAGCACATAGAGTATTCTAATAAATTCACAATTCATGTGTGTCCCTCTCAAAAGGTGTGTACAGCAAGGATGATTACGACAAACTAAAAAGCAAATACTCATAACATACCAGACGCTCCAAGAAAAATACATATCATGTGGTGAATAGAAATATAGCCTCAAATAAATTTACCGATCGATTGAAGACGAAAGAGGGGATGCCATCTGAGGCATCCCCAAGCTTAGATGCTTGGTTTTCCTTGAATATTACCTTGGGGTGCCTTGAGCATCCCCAAGCTTAGGCTCTTGCCACACCTTATTTCATAGTCCATCAAATCTTTACCCAAAACTTGAAAACTTCACAACACAAAACTCAAGAGAAAGCTCATGAGATCCGTGTTAGTATAAGAAAATAAATCACCACTTTTGGTACTATTTTGAACCTATTATTTATTTATATTGGTGTAATATCTATTGTATTCCAACTTTTACATGGTTCATACCCCCCAATACTACCCATAGATTCATCGAAATATGCAAACAACACATAGAAAACAGAATCTGTGAAAAATAGAACAGTCTGTAGTAATCTGTAAACTTCGTATACTTTTGTAACTGAAAAAATCTGAAAAATTAGGAAAATAGAGGAAATTCATATATCAATATTGTGTAGAAAAATCAGGATTTTATCACGCTTGTGTGATTTTAAACAATTCTATTACTGGGCGCAAAAGTGTCTGTTTTTCAGCAAGATCAAATCAACGATATACCAAAATATCCCAAAGGCTTTACTTGGCTCAAACACTAACTAAAAACACCAAACCACAATTACTATAGAGGTAATAATGTGTATTTATTTAATATAACAGAACCAAAAACAAAACTATAAAAAAGTAAAATTGGGTTGTCTCCCAACAAGTGCTATTGTTTAACGCCCAAGCTAGGCATAAAACATAGATCTAGGTATTGTCATCTTTGGTATTAAATTCATAAGTAGCCCTCATAATAGATTCATATGGAAACTTAATTTTCTTTCTTGGAAAGTGCTCCATGCCCTTCCTTAAGAGAAGTTGAAATCTAATGTTTCCTTCTTTCATATCAATAATTGCATCAATCGTTCTAAGCTAATGTCTACCAAGAATAATAGGACATGTAGGATTGCAATCTATATCAAGAACAATGAAATCTACAGGCACATAATTCCTATTTGCGAAAATAAGAACATCATTAATCCTTCCCATAGGTTTCTTAATAGTGGAATCCACTAGATGCAAATTCAAAGAACAATCATCAAATTCATGGAAACCTAACATATCACATAAAGTTTTTGGAATAGTGGAAATGCTAGCACCCAGATCAAACAAAGCAAATCACTCATAATCTTTAATTTTAATCTTCATAGTAGGCTCTGATACGTCTCCAATGTATCTATAGTTTATGAAGTATTCATGCTATTATATTATCTATTTTGGATGTTTATGGGCTTTATTAAACACTTTTATATTATTTTTGGGACTAACCTATTAACCCAGAGCCCAGTGCCAGTTTCTGTTTTTTCCCTTCTTTCAGAGTTTCGCAGAAAAGGAAAACCAAACGGTGTCCAATTGAGCTGAAATTTGACGGAGATCATTTTTGGATCAGAAGAAGCCCACAGAGTACCGGAAGTGGGCCAGACGAGCCCCGAGGCCACAACGAGGGTGGGGGCACGCCCTACCCCCCTGGGCGCGCCCCTTGCCTCGCGGCCGCCTCAGGGACCCCCCCTGACTTGTTCCCAACTCCAACACCTCTTATAACCCCAAACTTCCAGAAAGAAACCTAGATCGGGAGCTCCGCCGCCGCAAGCCTCTGTAGCCACCGATAACCAATCTAGACCCGTTCTGGCACCCTGCCGGAGGGGGGGAACCCTCACCGGTGGCCATCTTCATCATCCCGGCGCTCTCCATGATGAGGAGGGAGTAGTTCACCCTCGGGGCTGAGGGTATGTACCAGTAGCTATGTGTTTGATCTCTCTCTCTCTCTCGTGTTCTTGAGGTGATACGATCTTGATGTATCGCGAGCTTTGCTATTATAGTTGGACCTTATGATGTTTCTCCCCTCTACTCTCTTGTAATGAATTGAGTTTTCCCTTTGAAGTTATCTTATCGGATTGAGTCTTTAAGGATTTGAGAACACTTGATGTATGTCTTGCGTGGGATACCCGTGGTGACAATGGGGTATTCTATTGATCCCCTTGATGTATGTTTTGGTGATCAAATTGCGGGTTCCGCCCATGAACCTATGCATAGGGGTTGGCACATGTTTTCATCTTGACTCTCCGGTAGAAACTTTGGGGCACTCTTTGAAGTAATTTGTGTTGGTTGAATAGATGAATCTGAGATTGTCTGATGCATATCGTATAATCATACCCACGGATACTTGAGGTGACATTGGAGTATCTAGGTGACATTAGGGTTTTCGTTGATTTGTGTCTTAACGTGTTATTCTAGTACGAACTCTTGAATAGATCGATCCGAAAGAATAACTTTGAGGTGGTTTCGTACCCTACCATAATCTCTTCGTTTGTTCTCAGCTATTAGTGACTTTGGAGTGACTCTTTGTTGCATGTTGAGGGATAATTATATGATCCAATTATGTTATTATTGTTGAGAGAACTTGCACTAGTGAAAGTATGAACCCTAGGCCTTGTTTCCTAGCATTGCAATACCATTTACGCTCACTTTTATCATTAGTTACCTTGCTGTTTTTATAATTTCAGATTACAAATACCTATATCTACCATCCATATTGCACTTGTATCACCATCTCTTCGCCGAACTAGTGCATCTATACAATTCACCATTGTATTGGGTGTGTTGGGGACTCAAGAGACTCTTTGTTATTCGGTTGCAGGGTTGTTTGAGAGAGACCATCTTCAACCTACGCCTCCCACGGATTTATAAACCTTAGGTCATCCACTTGAGGGAAATTTGCTACTGTCCTACAAACCTCTGCACTTGGAGGCCCAACAACGTCTACAAGAAGAAGGTTGTGTAGTAGACATCAAGCTCTTTTCTGGCGCCGTTGCCGGGGAGGTTAGTGCTTGAAGGTATATCTTTAGATCTTGCAATCGAATCTTTTAGTTTCGTGTTTTATCACTAGTTTAGTCTATAAAAGAAAATTACAAAAAAATGGAATTGAGGGTGCCTCGTATGCTTCATCTTTTTTAATGTCTTCCATAAAAATAAGGATTCCGATAATTGTGCTCAATTGCTAGAGGAAGAATGCATTAGAATGTTTGGCACTAAATACTTGAATGATGAGCATGATTGCAATGTTGTTAGTGTGAATTCTATGAATATCCCTGATGCTAATGATATGCAAAGCCACAAGCTTGGGGATGCTATGTTTGATGAAGATGATATTTTTTGTCCCCCAAGTTTTGATGAGCAAATTTACTATGATGAAAGCATGCCCCCTATCTATGATGATTATTTTGATGACATGTATGCTATAAATAATAATGATAACCATGAAACTTGTCATCTTGATCCTAGTTTTCAATCACATGATAGTTATTTTGTTGAGCTTGCTCCCACCACTATTCATGAGAATAAATTTGCTTATGTGGAGAGTAATAAAATTTCTATGCTTGTAGATCATGAAAAGAATGATTTGTGTGATAGTTATATTGTTTAATTCATTCATGATGCTACTGAAAATTATTATGAGGGAGGAACATATGCTTGTAGGAATTGCAATAATATCAAGTTTCCTCTCTATGTGCTTAAAGTTTTAAAGTTATGCTTGTTTTACCTTCCTATGCAAGTTGATTATTGTTCCCATAAGTTGTCTGCTCACAAAATCCCTATGCATAGGAAGTGGGTTAGGATTAAATGTGCTAGTCATATTCTTCATGATGCTCTCTTTATGTTTCAATTCTTTTCTTTTATGTGAGCATCATTGAAATCATCATGCCTAGCTAGGGGCGTTAAACGATAGCGCTTGTTGGGAGGCAACCCAAATTTATTTTAGTTTCTTGCTTTTTGGTTCTGTTTAGTAATAAATAATCCATCTACCTTAGATGTGGTTTTATGTTTTAATTAGTGTTTGTGCCAAGTAGAACCTTTGGGAAGACTTGGGTGAAGTCTTTATGATCATGCTGTAAAAAACAGAAACTTTAGCGCTCACGAGATTAGCTTCAACTTTTTACTGGAGAGTGATATTTAGTTGATTCATTTTTCAGATGATTACTAGACAAATTCCGCAGGTCCACCAATTTATTTTAGCATTTTTGGAGTTCCATAAGTATACGTTTGATACAGATTACTACAGAGTGTTCTGTTTTTGACAGATTCTGTTTTCATTGTGTTGCTTGCTTATTTTGATGAATCTATGGCTAGTAAAATAGTTTATAAACCATAGAGAAGTTGGAATACAGTATGTTTAACACCAATATAAATAAAGAGTGAGTTTATTACAGTACTTTGAAGTGGTGTTTTGTTTTCTTTCGCTAACGGAGCTTATGAGTTTTCTGTTAAGTTTTGTGTTGTGAAGTTTTCAAGTTTTGGGTAAAGATTCGACGGACTATGGAATAAAGAGTGGCAAGAGCCTAAGCTTGGGGATGCCCAAGGCACCCCAAGGTAATATTCAAGGACAACCAAGAGCCTAAGCTTGGGGATGCCCCGGATGGGATCCCCTCTTTCGTCTTCGTTCATCGGTAACTTTACTTGGAGCTATATTTTTATTCACCACATGATATGTGTTTTGCTTGGAGCGTCATTTTATTTTCTTTTGTTTTTCCTGCTGTTTGAATAAGATACTAAGATCTTAAATTATTAAATGGGAGAGTCTTCACATAGCTAAATAATTATTTAACTACTCATTGATCTTCACTTATATCTTTTTGGAGTAGTTTGTCATTTACTCGTGTGCTTCACTTATATCCTATGAGTAAATGGTTGAATGAATTGAATATCATAAATCTGAAATTATACATGTTTCATATGCTTATCCCATGGGGAGTAATGACTTTACATATAAGAAGTAGAGGTGGTAAATTTATTGAAGGTTAGCAAACATTGTATTGGTCACTTGAACAATTCATGAAAGAATATTGAAGGAAGAGAGATTTCACATATAAATATACTATCTTGGACATCTTTTGTAATTGTGAGCACTCATTAAAATATGATATGATAAAAGGTTGATGTTGGACAAGGAATACAACGTAATGGGTTATGTTTTCTTATATCCGAAATAAAGTATATTGTCATGGATCGCCCAACACGTTGAGATTGCCATTCCCCCTCATGCTAGCCAAATTCTTTGCACCAAGTAGAGATACTACTTGTGCTTCCAAACATCCCTTAAACCAGTATTGCCATGAGAGTCCACCATACCTACCTATGGATTGAGTAAGATCCTTCAAGTAAGTTGTCATCGGTGCATGCAATAAAAATTGCTCTCTAAATATGTATGATCTTTTAGTGTGGAGAAAATAAGCTTTATATGATCTTGTGATATGGAAGCAATAAAAGCGACGAACTGCATAATAAAGGTCCCTATCACAAGTGGCAATATAGAGTGACATTCCCTCACATTAAGATTTTGTGCATCCAACTATAAAAGCGCATGGCAACCTCTGCTTCGCTCTGCGAAGGGCCTATCTTTTATTATTGTCTTTTACCTTATGCAAGAGTCATGGTGATCTTCACCTTTCCCTTTTATATTTTATCCTTTGGCAAGCACGTTGTGTTGGAAAGATTCTGATATATATATCCAATTGGAGGCGAATCTATAAGCCCCTATCTTTCTCTGTGTCTGATTAAAACTTTGAACCCATAAATATCGCGTGAGTGTTAGCAATTGAGAAAGACTAAATGATAGTTGAGTATGTGGAGTTTGCTAAATCGAAGCTCTGACATAGACTCTTCCTGAAAATAAGATGAATTGTAATTGTTTGATGACTAATCACACGGTTTGTTAGTTTTCAAGAAAGTTTATGATCTATACTTTAACATGTGAATAGTTTATTACTTGATCATGAGAAGTTCTATGAGTTGAGCTACTGTT
Organism: Triticum aestivum; assembly: GCF_018294505.1. Taxonomy (NCBI): domain Eukaryota; kingdom Viridiplantae; phylum Streptophyta; class Magnoliopsida; order Poales; family Poaceae; genus Triticum; species Triticum aestivum. Next base: position 395,847,270 of record NC_057814.1, on the reverse strand, counting down.
ATGATATATAATGATGCTAGAAAAGGTGATTGAAATTATCATTGATTAAACTTGTGCACCTTCTAGCATTCACACTTCATAAATTATTTCTTTTATCATTTACCTACTCGAGGACGAGCAAGAATTAAGCTTGGGGATGCTGATACGTCTCCAACGTATCTATAATTTATGAAGTATTCATGCTATTATATTATCTATTTTGGATGTTTATGGGCTTTATTAAACACTTTTATATTATTTTTGGGACTAACCTATTAACCCAGAGCCCAGTGCTAGTTTCTGTTTTTTCCCTTGTTTCAGAGTTTCGCAGAAAAGGAAAACCAAACGGAGTCCAATTGACCTGAAATTTGACGGAGATCATTTTTGGATCAGAAGAAGCCCACGGAGTACCGGAAGTGGGCCAGAAGAGCTCCGAGGCCACCACGAGGATGGGGGGCGCCCCCCTGCCTCGTGGCCTCCTCAAGGACCCCCCTGACTTGTTCCCGACTCCAACACCTCTTATATAACCCCAAACTTCTAGAAAGAAACCTAGATCGGGAGTTCCACCGCCGCAAGCCTGTGTAGCCGCCGAAAACCAATCTAGACCCGTTCCGGCACCCTGCCGGAGGGGGGGAACCCTCACCTGTGGCCATCTTCATCATCCCGTCGCTCTCCATGACGAGGAGGGAGTAGTTCACCCTCGGGGCTGAGGGTATGTACCAGTAGCTATGTGTTTGATCTCTCTCTCTCGTGTTCTTGAGGTGATACGATCTTGATGTATCGCGAGCTTTGCTATTATAGTTGGATCTTATGATGTTTCTCACCCTCTACTCTCTTGTAATGAATTGAGTTTTCCCTTTGAAGTTATCTTATCGGATTGAGTCTTTAAGGATTTGAGAACACTTGATGTATGTCTTGCGTGGGATACTCGTGGTGACAATGGGGTATTCTATTGATCCCCTTGATGTATGTTTTGGTGATCAACTTGCGGGTTCCGCCCATGAACCTATGCATAGGGGTTGGCACACGTTTTTGTCTTGACTCTTCGGTAGAAACTTTGGGGCACTCTTTGAAGTACTTTGTGTTGGTTGAATAGATGAATCTGAGATTGTGTGATGCATATCGTATAATCATACCCACGGATACTTGAGGTGACAATGGAGTATCTAGGTGACATTAGGGTTTTGGTTGATTTGTGTCTTAAGGTGTTATTCTAGTACGAACTCTTGAATAGATCGATCCGAAAGAATAACTTTGAGGTGGTTTCGTACCCTACCATAATCTCTTCGTTTGTTCTCAGCTATTAGTGACTTTGGAGTGACTCTTTGTTGCATGTTGAGGGATAGTTATATGATCCAATTATGTTATTATTGTTGAGAGAACTTGCATTAGTGAAAGTATGAACCCTAGGCCTTGTTTCCTAGCATTGCAATACCATCTACGCTCACTTTTATCATTAGTTTCCTTGCTGTTTTTATAATTTCAGATTACAAATACCTATATCTACCATCCATATTGCACTTGTATCACCATCTCTTCGCCGAACTAGTGCACCTATACAATTCACCATTGTATTGGGTGTGTTGGGGACAGAAGAGACTCTTGGTTATTCGGTTGCAGGGTTGTTTGAGAGAGACCATCTTCAACCTACGCCTCCCACGGATTGATAAACCTTAGGTCATCCACTTGAGGGAAATTTGCTACTGTCCTACAAACCTCTGCACTTGGAGGCCCAAGAACGTCTACAAGAGGAAGGTTGCGTAGTAGACATCAGGCTCCCACTCATCATAAAGCTTTCTAGGGATAGAAACTTCCAACTCAAGTTATTCTTCAAAATATTTCATCATAGCATCAATGATATGTTTAGTAAAAGCCTTATTTTGATTATAAGCATCAGGAGAATTCAACATGGATTGCAAAAAGGAATACAATCTATCAAATAACAATTATCATAATTAAATTCCTTGAAATCCAAAAGAGTGGGTTCATTGCTACTTAACACTACAAAAAAAACACTTCCGTGATGATACGTGTTTGTCACAGTAGGTCGCGTTTTTTGTCATGCATTTACATCCATGACAAATTTATGACAGAATCAAGATAGTCATACCTGTGCTGTCGTAGAAGTGTTCCATGACATTGCCAAAATTATCATCACGGAAGTGTCCACTTCCATGACGATAAATCGCGCGTCACAGAAGTGCTTTCGTCAAGGGTGACCGACACGTGGCATCCACCGTAATGGAACGCCGTTAAGCTATCGGGTCGGATTTTGGATCCGATAACCCGTTAACAGCCACGACCAATGCCGATTTTTCACGTGTAAAATTCTCATTGGCTGACGGATCCACGCGTCAGCTCCGCGTTGGCATAGGTGTCACTCATCCAACGGTCGAGATGGGCCTATGATATGTTGACACGTGGACCGGCCCAAAAGTGGCCCACAAAGTTTAAATGGGCCGGCCCAACCGAAGGCCCATAAGATTTAGCGGACCATAATGGGCCGGCCCAGCTAAAGGCCCACAAAATTTAGCGGACCATAATGGGCCGGCCCAGCTAAAGGGCCACAAAATTTAGCGGCCATAATGGGCCGGCCCAGCTAAAGGCCCACATGATTTTGCAGACCATAATGGGCCGGCCCAGCTAAAGGCCCACAAGATTTTGTGGACCACAATGGGCCGGCCCAGCTAAAGACCCACAAGATTCTGCAGACCATAATGGGTCGTCCCAGCTAAAGGCCCAACATTCTCTGTCAAATCGGCCCGTCAACGGCCTGTCCTAAACTTGTCATCAACGCGGCCCATGGTCACTTCTGGCCCGTTAACAGTTCGCTAAGTAATTGGGCCAAATTACGGCCCGGTGTATTTCCGGCCTGTTAAAGGCCCGGCTTCATTTGGGCCCATTTACAGGCCATCAAAACTTTCGGCCCTTAAACTACCGTGAAGGATTTGGGTCATATTCGGCCATGTCTGACATTCGACCTGTTAGAGGCCCACTATAGCTTTGGGCCAGTTTCGGCCTGTTGTCATTTTCAGCCTGTTAACGCCGGACGTAAACCATGGGCCATATGTGGCCCAACTTCATATCGGGCCCATTAACGGCCCATATAAAAATGACGATAATCTAGCCCGACCGAAGTTCCGGCCTGTTAAAGGCCCGTGTATTAGGTCGGCGCATTTACGGCCCGTCCGAATTTCGGCCTGTCAAAGATCCGCATCGTAAATGGGCCACCATTTTGGCCTGCTAAGTCCAGTGGGTTATTTGGCACAATTAGGGCCCAATCTCACTTTCGGTCTATTAAAGGCCCATGTTTTTTATGGGCTCGAGATATTTACACCTGTAAACGGCCTATTTTTACTGAGGGCCCAAATTATGTTTAGGCCTGTTAAAGGCCCACTATGGGCACAGGCCTACCAGAAAAATATGAAAGCTTATGCTGATTTAGGCCCAGATATTTTTAGTGGGCTACATGCCAAGTTTGGCCCGTAATCGTTTTCAGCCAATTGGAATGGGCCCGACGAATGTTGGCATGTTGGGCTCCTACGAAGCTTTCGGCCGAATACATTACTAAGATAAACCTACACTATACAAAAATAGCGTCGTAATTACTGCAGCCTGAGGCAACATCATAAATGTTGTATCACAACAAAATAAATTCCAACCATACAACAAAAGCCTGTTGGCATAAAGTTTACAGTACTTCCAGATAAAAGCACCATCAGATGTATAGAAGCACAGATCATTTGACCTGAGTGCTAATGTTTTAGGCTGTAGAATCTGATGGAGCAGCACGATCTCCACCTTTTTCCGCCATTGCTCTTGAACAACGAAGCGAATGTCTGATAGTCTGGTTTCAAAACCATTCATATCTTGACGACATTTCTCAACCACTATTCTTGTTTCCGAAACAACATCCATTAGGGATTGGACTTGTGTCTGGAGCATAGATATATCACTCTGTCTAGCAGGAAGATTTTGTTCAGTAGGCGATTTGGACGAGGTTACTTTGACAACCAACCCAGAATTACGCAGGAAGGTGCTTTTTGCACTGTTAGTGGAGAGATACAGACGCACTGCAGCAAGAGGTGACATTGTGCCTGTAGTAGCCTCGTCACCTTCAGGTGGTTGTGGCTGTTCAATCATTTGTTCCATAGCTTCCTGAAAGTTTGAACTTGTAGATTAGTGTACTAGATAAGTTACTAATGAGACAAAAACAAACTAAGTAGGTTAAACGTTTATACATAACTTATTTTGGTGAACTACTGTAATACATTAGCATGTATTGTAGTGCCAACTACATAATAAAATCACTTTCGGAACATATGTCCATGTAGCATGCCTACTGTATTGTCTATTTCCTCACATTCGTTGACATCTAAGGATAAAGAGACATGGTTTAAAGTAGGATGAACATAGTATGACATCATTCATATCATGGGCAAACAGATATAAAACAAACAGGCTATTTTATCATTGTGTGCGCACGTGAACATAACAACTAGATTACAGATCAAGACCAAAAGAATATCCTTCATCTCTTTTAAACCATGTAAGGTGAAATGATACGTTAAGACAACTGTGAATAAAAGTGAACAGAGTAACTGACATTGGCTGCAAAGCAAGTAGTTAAATGAACACATCACAGTACCAATCAGTTCAAGGCAGGAGGAGTAAGGACTTACAACAGCGGCTTGAACTGGTGTGCTCATGCCCTTCATCTTGCTGGTGTGGCAATCCTTGAAGATTTGCACTGCATTTGGTTCAGGTTCTTTTTGGTCCGCACGGGATTTCCTCTGTACTTGGAACAAGTCAATATAGATACGATAATATGGCACAAAAAAAGAAGGAAGTAGCAGCAATTTACAAGAGCCTCGCAGTGTGCAATATAGCTACGAGATCCTGTTGTCTGTTGGAATTTCACTTTAGAACGGTTGGTTTTGTTCTTCAAACAGTTAGCCTAGAAGAAGATACACTTGTAAGGCACATACATAAATACAAGTTCAATAGGTGGTCTGATCAAATACATATAGCCTACCTGATACTTTGGATCAGACCAGTGTTTAACAAGGGCTGTCCAGTCTTCATCTGTAATATATTCCACTGGAGATGTTTGGGCGATTTCATTGTTAGCCTTACCTTTAAAGTGAGATTTTCTAAGGTGGTACCGATACTGTCGCAGAGCAGACTGAAAAACATGAGTGCATGCTTGTTTAGTTGCATCATCTTTCGGATCCAACTTGAACCTCATCTGTTGAAAAAAGAATGTGAGTCTTATTAGGAGGAAGCAAGAAAGTATGGGACAGAGCAAGACAATATTACTAATTGCGATGAATAACATTACTTACGGATAAATGGTAAAGGAAGGTGTTAAACTGGGTATTGTCTTTCTCATTCCTGTTCTGGATCCACGTTGGGAGGATACGTGCATGACACCTAACGGCAACGGCTGCCTCTGATACTAACTTGGCTGACTCTGTAGCATCACGTGGCCTTTTTAAACCTACCTCAAAATGGATCTCCATTCTTCCTCCTTTAGATTTTGTTAATCTGTCAAGCATTATCCCTAATGTCTGTTTCCGCTTGCGTCGTGGTGCTAGTTCAACAACGAATATGGAAAGTGTTAGTGTACATCAAACTGTGAGAGTACATATAAAGGAGCATGCAATTGCAACTTGACTCGGTCAGGTACCGTCTTGGTGTTGATGCTCATGAGGTTCATCTGATCTTGCCAAGTCCTGTTGTGTCAGCAGTGCTTCGGAAGTAGTGTTAGGTGTGAAGGCAGCTTGGGAACTAGCCAGTTCCGGAGCAAACGAACGAGTAACTGGTTGAGATGCTGGTACAGTTGAAGCGGATGTTGCAGCTGGTGGAGCAGGTGATACTGTGTTTGTAGATTTAGCCGGTGGACTTGGACCTTCTACTGCACTATAAGTACCAGCAGAATCTCGACGGCAGAACCTTTTCCGTTTCACCCGACAAGTAACAGCACTCCCTACTATATTATTTTCCTTGCTCTTTTTTGACTTTGCCATGTCAAGCTGTACCCACAACACAAAAGAATAAAATCACTCTTCAGAACTCATTAATGCATGATACAGACAAGCAATACTTTGATGTAAGACAACCGTATGAGGACGGAATATGTAAGAAAAACAGGACGGCATGACATATTCACAGCTACGATGTGCAAACTAAGCAGAAGGTTTTTCAAGAAAATAGAAGTAATGCAAGCTAGACACCATATGAAAGATGCAACCAATATTACTCTGCCAAGTTAAAAGTGTCTTGTCATAAGTGGAAATTTGAAAAATTAGAAGCAGTACAACGTAGAAATCAATGCAAGATGCAACCACTATCAAACTGCCATGTTAAAAGCGTCCAATCATGAGTTACTGATTCGGGATATACAACAGCAGTACTTTGATGTAAGAACATGGTATGATAGATAGATGCAGTGTATTCTAGACACAGAAAGCCATGTCATATGCACATGTATAACGTATAAACTCAGCAGGTGCAATTTAATCAAAATAGAAGAAATACAGGCTAGACAACATATGCAACATGAAACCAATTATCACACTGTCAACTTAGAGCAAGCACCTGCGATGGTGGAGTACGGGAGATGAACTCATCATGTAGACTTGGGACTTCAACTTCATTAGCAGTAGCAGTGGCAAATCTAGAGAGTCTCTGTTTGCGCCGGTGCGGAGGACCACCAACATCCCCTAACTTACTCTTTTCCTTCCTATTTTCTGATATTGCCTTATGAAGTCAAAACCACAAGAAGATGAATAAAATTAGCTCTGCATAACTGGTTGATGCATGATACAGACGAACACTACTTTGATGTAAGGCAAGCGCAGGATAGGAGGATGGAATATATACAAAAAAAGACAGTGTTTCATATTCACACGTATGATAGGAGGATGGAATATGTATGAAAAAACAGTAAGCGGAAGGCATTTCAACAAAATTAGAAGAAATGAAAGCTAGGCACCATATGAACATGCAACCAATATCACTCTATCAGGTAAAAAGTGTCTCGTCGTAAGTGCCATTTCAAGAAATTAGAAGCAGTACAAGCTAGAAGACAATGCAAGATGCAACCTACATCACAATCCCAAGTTAAATGTGTCTTATGGGTAAGTGATCGTTGCAGGTATAAGTTGTAAGCTACGCAGATGCAATTCAACATAATCAGAAGCAATACAAACTAGACATCATATGAAAAACGCAACCACGTATAACAGTTCCAAGTTAGAGCAAGCACCTGTGATGGTGGAGTAGGGGAGATGTGCTCATCATGTACACGTATGTTCTAGAAACAGGAACACGTGTCATATTCACAGGCATTATGTGTAAAGTAAGCAGATGCAATTCAAGTTAGAAGCAATACAAGCTAGACATCATACGCAACATGCAACCACATATAATAGTGTCAAGTTAGAGCAAGCACCTGTGATGGTGGAGTAGGGGAGATGTGCTCATCATCTACACAGCTACGTTGACTGTCCAGCCTTGTGTTGTCTTGCGAATCTTGTTGGGAGGATGGCGGAGTAGAATCTGTAGAGACCCCCGTTTGAGGTACTCCGAAGGACCACCATCATCCACTGCCGGACTAATTTCCTTCAGCTGTAATGATTTTGCATTGTGAAGTCAAAGCGATAAGAAAAAGGAATAAAATTCGCTCTCCAGAACTCATTCATGCATGATACTGACGAACACTACTCGGATGAAAGGCAAACACATGATGCGAGGATGGAATATGTATGAAAAACAAGATTGTGACATATTCACACCTATGATGTGGTAACTAAGCAGAAGGCATTTCAACAAATTAGAAGCACTGCAAGCTAGACACCATATGAAAGAGGCAACCAATATCACTCTGCCAAGTTCAAACTGTATGGTGTTTCAACAAATTAGAAGCAGTACATGCTAGAAATCATATGCAAGACACAACCAATATCACAGTGGCGACTTAAAGGTGCCTTATCATAAGTGACTGATGCGGGATATGCAAGAATAGTAGTCTAATGTAGAAACAGGAACACATGTCATATTCACAGGCATTATGTGTAAAGTAAGCAGATGCAATTCAACAAAGTTAGAAGCAATACAATCTAGACATCATACGCAACATGCAACCACATATAATAGTGCCAAGTTAGAGCAAGCACCTGTGATGGTGGAGTAGGGGAGATGTGCTCATCATCTACACAGCTACGTTGACTGTCTAGCCTTGCGTTGTCTTGCGAATCTTGTTGGGAGGATGGCGGAGTAGAATCTGTAGATAACCTCCGTTTCAGTTGCTCGGAAGGACCACCATCATCCAATGCCTTGCCAATTTCCTTCAGCTTTATTGATTTTGCATTGTGAGGTCATACCGACAAGAAAAAGGAATATCATTCGCTCTTCAGAACTCATTCATGCATGATACTGACGAACACTACTCTGATGAAAGGCAAAGTCATGATACGAGGATGGAATATGTACGAAAAAATGGACGGCTTGACATATTCACACCTATGATGTGGTAACTAAGCAGAAGGCACTTCAACAAATTAGAAACACTGCAAGACACCATATGGAAGGTGCAATCAATATCACTCTGCCAAGTTAAAACTGTCTCGTCATAGGTGGCGTTCATCAAACTAGAAGCAATACATGCTAGAAATCATATTCAAGACGCAAACCAATATCACACTGCCAACTTAAAGGTGTCCCATCATAAGGGACTGATGCAGGATACACAAGAAGAGTAGTTTCATGTAAGAACATGGTGTGATAGACAGATATAGTATGTACCAAAAACAGGAAAGCGTGTCATATTCACATGTATCATGTGTAAGCTAAGCAGATGCAGTTTACACTAATTAGGAGCAATACGAGCTAGACACCATATGCAACATGCAACCAGATATCACACTGCCAAGTTAGAGCAAGCACCTTGGATGGTGGAGTAGGGGAGCGGAGACTTGGACCTTGTAATGCACTATCAGTACAAGGAGAATCGGTACAGATGCTCCGTTTACGTTGCTGCAGAGGACCACCATCATCGCCTTCCTTACTCTTTTCCTTCCTCTTTCTTGATTTTGCCTTGTCAAGTCAAACCCACAAGAAAAAGGAATAAAATTTGCTCTTCAGAACTCATTGATGCATGATACTGACGAACACTACTTTCATGTAAGGCAGCCGCATGATAGGAGGATGGAATGAAAAACAGGACGGCGTGAAATATTGACATGTATGATGTATAAAGTGTAAACTAAGCACAAGGTGCTTGAACTTGTTAGAATCGATGCAAGCTAGAAACCATATGAAAGATGAAACCAATATCACTCTGCCAAATTAAAAGGGTGCCCTAACAAATGTATTTGACCAAATTAGAAGCAATACATGGCAACAAGCTAGAAATAATATGCAATATGCAACGAATAAAGGTGACTCATCGTAAGTGATTGATGCAGGATACAGAAGAGAGGTAGTTTCATGTAAGAACAAGGTTAACACATAAATGTAGTGTGTACCAAAAATAGGAAGGCATGTCATATTCACAGGTATAGTGTGTAAACTAAGCAGATGCAATTTACCCTAATTAGAAGCATTACAAGCTAGACACTGTATGCAACATGCAACCACATATCACACTGTGAAGTTAGAGCAAGCACCTGTGATGGTGGTGTAGGGGAAGTGCGGTCTTCAGGTACAGAGCTACATTCAATATCTTCATTTAGGCTTGCTGTTTCTTGAGAATCATGTGGAGAGGATGAAATTGCATTCTTTATAAGAGTATTGCGTCTCATATTAACCCACGCGCGTGACTGTCTCATCATAAGTGATAGACGCAGGATACACAAGAACAGTAGTTTGATGTAAGAACATGGTGTGATAGGCAGATGTAGTATGTACCAAAAACAGGAAGGCGTGTCATATTCACATGCATAATGTGTAAGCTAAGGAGATGCAATTTAACAAATTAGGAGCATTGATGAGGGATACACAAGAAAAGTAGTTTGATGTAAGAACATGGTTAATAGAAAGACGTAGTATGTACCAAAAACAGGAAGGCATGTCATATTCACAGGTATAATGTGTTAACTAAGCAGATGCAATTTACCCTAATTAGAAGCATTAAAAGGTAGACACCATATGCAACATGCAACCACATATCACACTGCCAAGTAAGAGCAAGCACCTGCGATGGTGGTGTGGGGGAATTGCGGTGATCAACTAGAGAGCTACGTTGACTATCTTCATTTAGCCTTGCTGTTTCTTGAGAATCATGTGGGGAGGATGACACTGCACTCTTTAAACGAGTAGGGCGTCTCACAGTAACCCACTCGGGTGACTGTCTCATCATAAGTGATTGACGAGGGATACAAAAGAGCATTAGTTTGATGTACGAACATGGTTAATAGACATATGTAGTATGTATCAAAAACAGGAAGGCATGTCATTATCAAAGGTATAATGTGTAAAGTAAGCAGATGCAATTTAACCAAATTGGAAGCAATACAAGCTAGACACCATATGCAACATGCAACCACATTTGATAGCGCGAAGTTAAAGCAAGCACCTGGGATGGTTGTGTGTGGCAATTGAGATCATCAACGGCAGAGCTACGTTTACTGTCTCCAACTGCTGACACTACACCCATTAGACCGCTGAAACGCTTATTGCTTATCTTCGAATTACACTGGAGCGACTTCTGTCTTTTCTTTTCTGCATTCATCAACACTGCGTCAAAGTCTGAAATACCCATGCATAAAAAAACAATAGTGTGAGTATGGGTGAAGTGTGTGCACAATTAGTACAGTGTAAAGGTAGCAGATAGCAGGTCGGTGAGACATAAATGACGGGAGACATATGATAGCTCTACAACATGCATGACACACTAAATTACTATAGGATTTTATGAAAATAACAGTCGACTGAAAGCAAATAGGTCAGTCCATTTTTTCTGCACCGTCCAATGTACAAAGAACGGGCAGATCGCCTTCATCTACCTCCAGCCAGTCAGTGTTGACGATCTTCCTCGAAACGCCAGTGACCACCGGCCCAGTATTCCTCCCCTGCCTGCGCCCTCCCCTCGACCTCACCGCACCACCGTGCTTGGCACCGCCCCCCAGTGATCCATTCAAGCCCCACCGACCTTCAGATCGGGCGCAAGCAGCTCCTGCGCCCCACACCCCTATGATAGACACCGACGCGCCGCTTCCCCGGGGAGCAGGCGGACTAGGTGCTCCGCACGCCTAAGCGGGTGCTGCTTCTTCTAATTGCGGTTCGACTGACCCTGAATTGAAATCCAGGCGGGCTACTGACCTCTAGCAAAGGTGAAGTACTAAAAGGGAGGAAACCTTGTGCATTTAGTATCACGGAGAAGATGCAGTAAGAAGCGCTCAACTAGTTTCTTTCGTGGGATGAATACGTTGTGAGCGGAGACGTAAGATTTGCACGAATAAGGGAAGAGGAGTACGTCTTTCTGCTGGCAGTGTTGTGTCCTCCTTCTGTTTTTCTGACGACCTTCTTGTTGTTCGCCAGAAACCAGAAGTTGTGGAGGACGGTGCAGCCTTGGACGAACCCATGGCCAAGTTGTTGAGTGTGGTGCGGTGGCCGTCTGTCGGCGGTGGGGAAGCAGATCCGAGGTGGCGAACAACGGCGTAGCGGGAACAGCTCCGGTGCGGTGGACGGTTGCGACAGTGGAGCCGCAGCAGTGAGGCGCAGGACGGCGTGGTTGTAGTGGTTCTGGTACGGCGCACGTCGGCGTCGGCGTCGTGGAGGCAGCTCTGCCTCGGCTTCAGCTGTTAAGTCCTTGAGGGCGTTGCGGTTGCATTAGACGACGACGTCGGGGTACCGGCTCCGGCGTGATGGAGGAGGGCGGCGGTGGATTGGCCGCTATGGGGTGGAGGATGGAGGAGGCTGGGGTTTCACGGCTGGTGGAGAGGGCGTTTTCGCGCCCACGGAGTATGAATGGGGAAACGGAGGGAGGCGGGGAACTAAGGGGGAACAATGTTTCGGTTTGAGACGCGCTTGTTTGAAATTTGGGGAAAGTTACAAACTTTGGCCCCATCTAAAATTTCGGACATATTGCGGGTTGGGGGTAGGACAGTCATGTTAGGTGTCCCAAATGTGGGCGGGATAGATTTCGGTTGAGCGCATGGGTAGGCGCCCATGGCGTATGAATGCTTCTCGGAGGCGGTTGAGACTGGCGTCTTGGTGAAGTTACAAACCTACCCTGGTTTAGACCTTTGGACATCGGGCCAATAGGCTACACGGGCCAGAGTCAGGACAGTAATTTCCTACCACCAAAACATTAGTCTCGCGCGGTTTCGGGTGACCAGAGGCCTATTTGGCGCTTCGTTCAATATTTGGGAGCAGAAGCATTAACGTTTTCGGTTCTCTTGAATTGAACTTTCAGGATTTGTCAAACTTCACAAATCTTTACTCTTGAAAATCCTAAAGCTACGATTTGGAATGGAGGGGGTACATTTGAATATACATTGTACACGAGTATATATTAAAAAATATCCAACTTACCTCAGTTCATGCATGGTTCCTGATATAATCTCCTTGGTTGGAAAAAAAGTTAGATATGCGTATGAATATATATAGCATGTTCAAACTCACAACAAAGATTGATGCCCCCTTTTACATCTGATTTACAAATGCCATTATCTCGGGTTCAAATAGATGAATGCACTTCCTATGAATTCGAATATTCGAAACCCCTTTATGTTGAATTCGACATGTATTCTATTTCGTAGCTAGCAATTTGGAATGTATCCATGCAAGTGACAAATGTATAAAGTGCTTCACACTAACAACATGGAGTGCACTAATTAATGTTTATATATGAATTGCAAAAGCATCCATTGCCTGTATTTCAAACCGCTCTCACTCTATGGATCGATAATATGAAATAAACACATGCACATGCTAGAATTCAATAGAGTATGGGTGTCTGATAGATCGATTTTCGTCCATACGCAATTTGCAAAATTCATGATCTCATCCAAAAATAATAATGCCATTTATATTTTAATTTAATGCGTAGAACCGCCTTTTACACGTAGATGCACTATGCCTCGCCCCGTTCTCACAAACGCGTTATATATCTCTCTATCTAACGCATAAGTGCACACACTTTATATGCATCGGCATTTCTCTTTCACACATGCTCACAATCTCTCTCAGGGTGTCGGGGTGTCTCACGCACATGCTCTCTCTGTTTCTCTCTCTCTTTCTGACTACTATGTAGCACTCTTTTCACTAATTTCAGTTGGAAAACACTATTTCTCTCACATGCATATATACACATGCACGGTCTCTACTAGCCCTCTATACGCACATATATGTGCCTACGTGTCTCCCGCACGCACATTATCTTTAGGCCTCTCTCGCACACATTGACCCCCCCGACACACCTCTCTCTTAGTAGTTGGCAGATATGATTTCATCATATCATTCGGTAGGATATCCCTGGCTGTTAGGCTGGATGGTAATACGAGGCAAAGTTTTACCCTAGTTCGGATCGGACACTTGCAGTTGAAGAAAGAGCCTACTCCTGGGACTGTATATTTGTGATAGGGGTGTGTACAAAGTACACGTGAATACCAGGCATTGTGCGTGTGTGTATACTATCGACAAACTAGCCCCAAAGCTTGTATAACATACTAAGGGCCTAGGGTTACAAATCATATATAGTCGGCTTATCACCAGTGGGGATAGAGTCCTCCGGGACTCTGGTAGCTTCGTGTTGTACGCCGAGTCCTCCACATGGGGGTCTTCGTATAACACGTCTCGGTCCAACCTATATGTGGCGCAGGATGGAACCGACCCATGAGTCTTCATGTTGACCCACCACAACTAGAAATGATGTGCCCACCACACCACACACGCAATCGGCCACTAAGAAAATAAGCATATACAATAGTACAACGGTATCTAGCTCACGATACGTCTCCATATTTTGTTGATGACACTGACGGACTTTGCATTTGATGCGTGCTCCGTATTTTGTTGACGACACTTACGGTCATTGTATTTGACGTGTAGCCTCACCCCGCACGTACACATGCACGCACGCAAGACACGCACGCATGTAGGCGTGCAACACTGACATGTACACACGCACGCATGCTGGCGTGCAACACTGACACGTACACATGCACTCACGAACAAACGCACGTACGCACCCATGCATGCAACACTGAAACGTACCCTTGCACGCACGCAACACTCGCACGCCTGCATGCACACAACACACGATGCAAGACACACGCTCAACCTATACGTGCATGCACCCTTTGTTAAGGACATGGATTGTTACGGGTATTAATCAATCTTATCTGTGATAAGCAGAACATTGATGTTTGCGGTGGTCTTTATGAATCACAACGTATCGAACGGGCTATCAACATAGTAGGCTTATCTACATGAAAAAGATGACGTCACACTCAATGAACAATCATCAGTTTATGAAATGCCCGCTTCTGACCGCCCTGGCCCACCAAAGGTTCCTCTGCTGTGCGCTGCCTGCGTTGGGTCACTGACATGCAGGCCATGCACCCAAAGAGCCCACACGTCAGTGGAAGAATGGCACGGTGTCCTAGGTCAGATTCGAGGGCGCCACTCGCGGCACGCCCGGCTGAACACGCCTCTGTGCCGCATTCAAACGCCTCCATGAAACCCGCCCGTGTGGAAGCCCAGAAACCCACTCTGGACACACGTTCATTCATGACCGGGCCGGCGTTAAACGCAACGCCGGCCGAGCTCCTCCCGCCCACCGTCTATTTAATCTCCTATTTAAACGAGGCCAAACGCCGGCCAAGAATCGCACACCTCCGCCGCTCCCCTATCTCCTCCACCATTTTGTCCACTCTTACAATGGCTTACGAAGAGTAGTTATTCCGCATCCGAGCCGGCTGGGTAGCCCGCCGGATATGAGCTATGCAGCTCGCTGATCCACCTCCCTCCCCTCGCCCGACGGAGCCAGTTGCCGCCCCAAGCCGGCGCGCGGTTCAGCAACTCGCCGCTCCAGGCCAGCTCGACGAGGAGCGGCGCACGGGCGTCGTTGCTGCCGTCCATGCCGCCGCCTTGTACCGCGTCTCCCGTTTCTGTGGCCGAGACTCCCATGCCGGCGGCCGCGCTATGCAAGCAGCGACACAAGCCGGGTGCGCGGAGAGCGACGAGTCGGTGGCCAGCGCCTCCGCGTCCGCCGCCATCATCGAGGAGAAGTAGAACACGGGAGGCCACCGCCGCTTGGGTCCCATGAAGGCCACCGCGGAGGCGACGCCGGCGTACACAGCAGGTGTCTTGCCGGATCCTTTTGTTGCGAGGACCTTCGTTGACCCTGCATGGGCTCCACGGAAGAGGGGAATGTTAGGATGAACTCGAGCCGGTGCCAGCCATGGCGAAGTAGTGGCCGGTGATGAACTCGAACCGGTGCCGGCCACCATCATCTTCGGCACCAGCCAATGATATCAGTTGGGCAGTGGGGAAGCGAGCCATCCTTTGCGTTGAAGCATATACCTCCGGGGCTCCCGACAGTCCGGTGATCGTGCTGCCGGACATGAGGAACACAAATCGATCGGTGGGCGACCATTTAGGCTAGGTATTATATACCTGTGCTGTCCAGAACTAGCACCGCGTAGTTCATTTGAATGTAATGAAATCTGTCATGTTTGTATGAAAATCTGGTATTTTATGTGATTTCTGTCGTTGTTTACATGAAATATCAGTTTGTCTACGTGTTTGCGTGAATTTCGTCCGGTTGGTTGAGTTGTTGTCATAATGTGTGCCGCTACGGTTGGATGGCGTAATTTGCAGGTCGCTGGTTGGTCTGCGGGCGGCTCGGGCGGTGTTGTGGGACAAAAAAATACAGCTCGTGCGAGCTCATCTCCAACGTGCGCGCTGGAGGATGCATGACAGCATGAGCACCCGAGCCATTCCTCGTTCATCGGTGACAAAGGCACCGGTGGACAAAAGGGTCGCCAATATTTTGGCTACCCCGGGCAAGATCCAAACAGCCCCTCCCAACAGATTCAAATCCCTCGTTCGCCGTGGAATTTTGCCATGTGTTGTTTTCATGGACTAGCAAGATGCCCGTGCATTGCACGGAACATCAAGATGCATTTTTTTTACAAACTCCTGCATGCATGCAAGGGATAATTAATGTCCTCCTTTGCTAGTACCACGAGGCAAACACCATTAATGTTGCATCGATTAGTGTTAGTGGCCTTGTATATCTGCAAATTGTAATTTTGATAGTGGCCCCTTGTATATAAAAATGGAGGGAGAAAGATGAGAGATAAGGTGAGGAGGAGTGGGGCGTGGTGGTGACTGGTGGTCGGACTGGGCGGAGGCATGGGGATGGACGGCGTATTATGTCTAGGTTTGTATCTCTCTCACACACACCCACGTAGGTGGGGGACGTGCACGAAGAGAAGAGGTGCACGCACGGCACACGTACTCCCGTCTCTTTCCCAACCACACCCGCGCGGGTACAGGGTGGAGCTCATTTCTGTACGAAAAAGGCAGCCCACGTGGTAATTTGGCACGTGTACTGGTTGTCCACTTGGTGGAGGGAGGATCGTCTACCACGGGTGAACAAACAAATTGCGACTTGACGCATTATGTTAAATTAAAAAAAGAGGCAAACCATGTGGGGCCTACCTTAGAGGCAAGGCTCTATACACTGGAGTACTTTTGATGTGTCCCGTCAACTCGCAGAACGAGGAGAAGCTTGCTTAGTATGCCGTCTCCCCCGCCCACGGGCGCGGTGGCTCGCAGGATGAGGTGAATCTTGCTTACGAGTAGTAGTAGTACTACTACTACTACTACTGTACGCCTTTACGCCCGCTCCCTCGCCCACGCGCGCGGTGGCTCGCAGCACGAGGAGAAAATTTTACTACTCCCTCCGTTTACTCCTCGTCCCTACTACGTACTTTGGTTAGTACTCCCTCCATTGACTTATACAAGGCCACTATAAAAAAATACATTTTGCATCTGTACAAGGCCACAAATAGTAATCGAGACAAAAGTTACTACTCCCTCCTTTCCAGTTTATGGCTCAATTTCAAAATCTCTCCAACCAAGGTAGACGGTGAGTGGTCGAATTAATTCGTAGTTTGCACAAGTAATTAGTACGCTCGTTTTTCTCAAGAAGTTATGTTTACCGAGGCATTAATTAGAACAAATGCATGAATTACCACTAAATTTCCATGAACTTGTACATGCATTGGTTAGTTTCTTCTTGACACTGCTTGCGTCGGGTGATCTAACGCACCTCGAAATCCAACATGTAATGGTACTACTACTAGTATAGTAGAATTGAGACTTATCAAACGGAAAAACGAATGTTTTTAGATGATCCCTATAACCCTAGTGGGTACGTACTCCGTAAAAACATATTTTTCCAAAACTAAGTCGCTCCCTTTCATGAATTATGTAGTATACTCCTCCGTCGACGCTCCCTTTCATGAATTTTGTACTTCCTGTCGCCGACATATGGGACATATAGCAACCGGGTCGACGTGTCAAGCACCAAATAACAGTGCAAAACAGCAGGGGGACACACCCCACTCGTACCGGCCAGGTAGTGGTAATGAGCAATGAGACGTCAAATCACAATGCCGCACCTTCCCAGACGGACGAAGCAACCATTATTTCACACTTCGGTTCGCCATCATCTCAAACCACGTAGTATTGCTTCTGCCTCAAGAGGGACACGCGCATCACCTTGGTACATCATGACACGTGGGACCGCATGACAGGCCATGCTCCCCCACCGATCGCTCGGTAAAATCACCTCATTTTTACTATACTTCCTCCGTATCGGTTTACTACATGGCATGCACGTCGTTCTAGGTTGAGAATTTAACTGGCTATATATGTGATGAATAGTACTCTAGCCTTTTAAAAATGTATACTTTTGTATAGTAGTACTATCGATGGATTGCGCCATGGAGCAAAAATTCAAATTAAAAAAAAGGTGGTACATATAGAGAGCGCTCGTCGCCAAATTATGCATATAGTACTATTAAAAAAGCTAGTACGTGCTTAATTGGGGTGCTAAATTATATTAAAGAAATACTAGTAGTATGTACATACTGAAGAGTTAAAAGTAACAAGAAGAAACATAACATAGTTCTGCTGGGGGCTCAGCACAACACACCCCTCAAATTAAACTAAGCACACCTGAAATTAAACTATGCAACTAATCCGGTAGACACTGCATTAGAAGTTTAGAACCACCATGAGCAACAACGCTGCCACCTTACTCGGAGTCCTCGTCCACGTCCTCGACTTCGTCCTTGTCCCTCTTCCTCTTGGCCGATACTTCTTTGCTTGAACCGCACACTTGGCTGTTGCTCTTCGTCCAACCCTTGTAGATATTGAAACAAAGGTAGCCATCCATTGCAGTGTAGTGGATGTGGTCTATATCTAGTACATTCCGCTGCCATGCATGACGATGAAACGTGTAATGAGGTTTCTCCAGTTTACGATACGAAGGATGAACCATGGCTCCTGCCAGGCTCAGCATTGAAGGCTGACGAGAGGGCACCAGCCGATTCTTCTAGAGGTCGAAGGGGTTGCCTACAACGAGGCCTATCCGACCCAGGACTTCTTTGTCGTTCTTAAAGTCTACAGTAACGAATTTCACTATTTTGTCCCTGAGGAAGTTCTTAAAATCCTGGCACTCAACGTCGGCATGCCATATGTGGTAGACCAAGCAAACGTTATGTACGCAAACCTGGATCATGGCGGGCTTCTTCCTCTCTTCGTCCTTTAGATCCTTCTCTTGTCCCAGGACTGTGGTGTACTCAACATCTAGCCCAGCGACCCACTCATCATCTCAGTTTTCGAACATGCGTCTGAAGCGAGAAAGGCATCCTTTCACCGTCGCGGAAGAACGGGTGTAGATGACGTCGAACTCATCGCCGGTGATGGTTCTAACCTTGTACTCACCGCCGATCGTGGAGATTTGGGACGCCATGGATTTGGGAGGAGGGTTAGGATTAGTGGAACTGCCGTAATGTGAATGGACGGGACGACTAGGAGCGAACCGCCGTAGTATTGAAGGACGTGCGGGGACGAGTAGGAGCGAACTGCCAGCGTGCGAACGGCAGGGTAGTGGCTTTCCATTCTCCCATGATACGGGCTTCCGAGAGCCCTTGGATCTGAGATCGAACGGTTGCATGGCGTGATTCTAGACCTATGGGTGAATATCCTATCCTGGAGGGTTAGTCTGCAAATTTTCAGCAACTTAGCATGCGACCGTTTGATCTCAGATCCAAGGGCTGCCAGCAGCCCGTATCATGGTCGCGCCTACCACGACCGTCGCGTCGCTCGCGCGGTCGCGGCCTTGGAGATTTAACACGGTGCGTTAGGCTATCTGATGTTGGCATGTCATACATAGTCATCACTTAGTTACTCATACTACAACAAGGTTGGCTATAAGTGTATTTTTTTACTCCTCTCTATCTCTTTCTTCGTACTCCCTCCGTCCCATAATATAAGAACGTTTTTGACACTAGTGTAGTGCCAAAAACGTTCTTATATTATGGGACGCAGGGAGTACTAGTATTTATTACATTTGCCAAGGAGTGACCTCTTCCAATGAAATGGTGTTGCTAAGTTTGCTTCATTTAATTAGCTATAGACTCAAAATTGTCTTTTCACCTAGGTACACGCGCTTAGCACCGTTTCTTCCTTGGCTCACCAAACTAGTCTCTCTCTTCTTGATTAACTTGCCACATCAGACTTTATGCCTATGTGGCAAGCTTAAGCACCTGTAGGAGCAAGTAAAAGTAAGTACAATAGTGCGCTTTACATGGCATTTTTGCATATGTGGAGGAGAGAGAGGCAAGGAAAAAGTGGAGAAGTGGGCTCTCATGCAAGAGCCAGCCTCTACTACATGGTGGAGCATTGGGAGAGGCACCTGTATGGAGGTGGTCAGGAATCGGGAGACTCACGTCGGTCGTAGCGCCGCAGTTAAAATGATAATGGCAAGTCAAATCACAGGGCCCCACCTGTCCAGCAGTAACTCGTTGTCAAATCACACAGCCCTACGTTTGCAGCAGCCTACTCCCTCGTCTTCTCGCGTCTCTGTCGAACCGACTAGGCGGAACTGCCCCGCCTACCGCGCAGGAAAAGCCCCGCCCTTGACTTTTAAATACAACTACATCCGCTTAAGAATCCAATGATATACTTTTTGTGACATAGTAACTCATATTTAGTTAGTCAAATGGATGACCTAGAACTACGTGCAGGCCCTATAAATCGAGACGCCTAAAAAACCGAGACGGAGAGGGTAGTTCAGCATGTATCTTCTTAGATCAATATAGTCGGGATTCACCAAG
Organism: Triticum aestivum; assembly: GCF_018294505.1. Lineage (NCBI taxonomy): Eukaryota > Viridiplantae > Streptophyta > Magnoliopsida > Poales > Poaceae > Triticum > Triticum aestivum. Next base: position 395,826,925 of record NC_057814.1, on the reverse strand, counting down.
GAGCAAAACCAAGTGGTAGGCTGCTCCTGTCGTGTTGGCGTAGCAACTCAAGCAGGGTCAGTCCACACAGGAAATGGCGACACACTTAACAGGACCCCTTTGGCCGACATGTGGCTCATCCACCGTCTTGTTCCACGTGCGATGCACCAAATTACAGTTCGGAGCAGCGGTTGGAATTGGAGGCACCCCGGTCGTAGCGCCGCAGTAGTAGGAAATGAGCGATGAGGGGTCAAATCACAAAGCCCCACCTTTCCCGCATTAAGCTGGACGGACAAAGCAACCATCATTTCACTCTAGGGCGCAAGAGCATAAAGAAAAGAGAAAACAATGATGCATGCGGCCGCTACCTAGGGCACCCTAGGGTAGGGGTCTCCACTACAGATCCTTTTTTTTAAAGCGCCTCCACTACAAATCGGCTTCTCCCTTGTCCTCTTGAAGAAAACCGATGATGAGTGCGGCGGTAGGGTTTGTAGGAGTACTACGGCGTGCGGGGCCACGTCGTAGTAAATGGGTTCGAGTCGACGCCTTAAATATGTGTGGGCCGCTTGGTTTTACGGGAACGAGGCAGCATTTTGGGTTCGGGGACCAGTGGTGATATAGTACGTACAAAAAATTGTGCACGTTGGTTCGACCGAAAGGCAATGATGCATGGGCCCTGCATTTTGATATACCCGGGGCCGCGTGAAATTTGGTACTCTACTCAAAACTAGTAAGGTACACATGTATTGAACACATGAGATTTCGAAACCAAATTATGAATAAATACACACTATAGCATGTAAAGCTTTGAGTCATATATGCATGATGTAGATGTTCGTTTAGTTCTTATAGTTCATCTCATTCAAAATCAATTAGTTTTATAAAAATGTTAAGATTCATGGGGTTGTGCATTGCAAATCATAAAGTAAAAAACAAATAATGGCAATTCATTTAGAAAAAAATCAACTATGATATAGAAGATTCTAGAACAAAGGAGAAGTGCTTGTGTTTTGAGGTTTGTGCATTATGCTAAAGTTCAACCATGGAGTCTTCTAAATTGTACATGTGGCAGATCTGGTGGAATGTTGATGATATCCAACGGCCAGTAGTGCTCGGATTTGCCTGTCTCTGCACTGTCGGGTTAGCTTCATCCAGCGACCATCTTTCGAAGTTATTGGCACACTATATAGTTCTTGTGCCATAGTTGCATGTTTTGGAAAAAAGCTACTAGTGGGTTGTACTATCTATTTAGGAATAGAAGATGTATACATGGAAGTTGTAGGGAAAGAGATGACATGGAGCATCTCAATTCCTATGAGTAGGGATTGGAAAAGAGATGTCATTTGGTTCACATCATACGAACTTTTCTATTGAATCTAGAGATGACATGTATCTCAATTCCTATGAGGAGGGATTAGAAAAGAGATGTAATTTGGCTCATATCATAGGAACTTTTCTATTGAATATACGCTAATGTTTATTTTCCTTTGAAATTAAGGGAGTATAGGAATCCATTCATATGAACCAAGTGGCTCTAAAGCTATAGAAATGATATCATCTTTATTTCCTTTGAAATGTGGAGTATATGAATCTATTCCTATGAACCAATTGGCTCTAAAGGAAAAAATCCTATAAAAATCTTATCATATAGAGTTCCTATGATATTCCTCGACACTAAAGGATGCTTGAAATTGTTGCGGGTGATACGATGGTCTTTCTTTGTAGACTCCTCACCCATCTTTATAGTTACCTCTCAAAGATGAATGAAATGATATATACATGGTATTCTACATGTGCAATTTGGTACACGAAAACTCGGTAAAAGTTTGCAAGGTTCGAATTTTCAATAAAGCTATATGCACTGCATTTCGGAACGGAGGGAGCATACGGAAGTTGCTAACACTCACGTGGAAGATTTGTGTGTAGGAGGAGTGGCTGTTCTGTTAAATGACATGGCAAAACTGACACTGTCGGATGCCGATCTAACGGTTCTTACGGCGTTCGTCAGGAAAAGGCTTGTGGCGAACGTTTGTCGGATAATGATTTACGGACACATGCATTGCATTGATACGTGCCCCCTCTCTCTCACGCACACGCACCCTCACGAGTCACGACTCTCCCGAGTCCTCTCGCAGATTCGCACGTCGCACCCACCGTCTATCTGCAGGTAGACATCACGCACATATGTGCTCTTCACACCCTACCCTCAGAACTTCTAAAAGACAAAAGACAACGCGCACATTTTATTTTAGCTCACACGTCACACACTTATACTATTACTCTTGCGGCGAACATTCTTTGGGCATAGTATATTGTACTCTCACGAAGAGAAGCGATGCACACACGCACTAGTTCTCTCACACCCACTCGCGGGTACACGTAGGAGCGCATTTTTTTGAAGCTGGTACAACAAAATCACTCCACTATATATAAAAGCAGGAGCCTTAGCACTTTCTTTACTAGGGTTCCTCTCGTTCACTCTCTCATGCTCTCCAGATCTAAGCAACACATAGGCGGCCACACTCTCTCTCAGCTCACGGCTGGTCACAAATCCGGCCGGACAACCTCGACCGGGGCAGGGGTGTAGGTGCATCGTTCACGCTGTCGTCGGCGGCGAGGGAGGAGACCAACGGCTGCCCGCGCGTCCCGATTGGCGGTCGTACCGTTCTCTCCGAGAGAGCGCCGGCTCGGGAGGGCCTGCGACCCCTTCTTCCTCCCTGCGGTATTGTGGCCAAGATGCGGCCTCCCGACGCCGTCTTTGCCACATGCCGACGACCCTCAGGTATATATTCCTTTGAAACCTGCCTTGCTCTACTGCCCCAGCTCCCTTCGTGTGGATCCTTTTCTACTTCCGTCCGCTGTTCCAAAGCCACCTAGACTTCTACTATTATTAGAAGTAAAGCTAGTTCATACAGTCGACTCAAAGCATTGGTTCAAACAGGGAAGAAAGTGGGAAAGCTGTAGCATGAATCTAGGACTTGGTTCTAAGAGGAAATGGGGGAAAGTAGTAATATCTGACACTGTTTAAATAACAGTATTTCGTATTTGCGCAAACAGGGATGTCTGTCTCCATATCGTTTCGAGATGTCTGTCTCCGTATCGTTTCTATCCGCGCAATCAAAAGCACACACCTCAGTTTTAGTACAACTGCGCAAAATGAGATGGCTATCCCTCGTTGCATCGTCTAACCTCCCGTCTTCAAGGTATCCCTACATTGGTACTAGTAACTAAGGTAGAATGACCAACGAAATCTAAAAGAAGCTGATTCGTACGTTTTACTTCCTGATTGCAGTGCAGGGACGAGCGAAAACAACTGCATCCTAGTCCGGAATGCACTTTCTACCAGTTCATCCATGGACCGAGGACTAGCTGGCATGGCTGCACGGCAGTTTTTTGGACAGGTGCGCGGACAAGAGGCATTGTGGTCTGCTTATTCTGCAAATAGCAGTGCTTAAATTTAGTGGAATGCACAAGCATTTCCGCTGGTCAGTACACTGCATGGTTCAGTTCAGCATTCCAGCTGAGACCACAATTATAATTGGTTATTCTGGAATGAGAGAACCTAACCCTGGATGGTGGCAACAAGAAAAAACCAGAGTGAACTCCAGGAAATTTAAGCCTGCCGACAGGCCCTTTGCTCAGAGAAGCCTCTGATTTGTAAACCTTCTCACAACTTTGTCTTTTGTTGTGAACTAGTATATGTTTGTTATGTTCTATGAATCATTGAGATGTATAAAATTGCTTAACTTATGCTTTTCAAGTTTTTTATGAAGACGAGTTTAATGTGAGTGTTCCACATGAGCGCTGGACTAGCGTGTGAACGTTTGGAATTTATTACATTGTGGCCTCAATTAACTGCATGAACCACTGTAACAAGATACATAGTTGCTTATATGTCAGACAGCAGATTGTTGATTGTTAGCTGGTCGATAGCCTAGTGTTGAAGCGAGCTGAGCCAATGTGTCGTGTTTTGCACAACTGCTTACAAGTGGGGTAGCACCAACAGTGTTTACAAGTACTTATGTATACGTCGGCGCACGGTTCTCGAACGAGTGCTCTATTTCATCAAAACATACACTGCTAGTATGATAAACCGTGACAACTTATGTCTTACCATGCCATATTCATGAAAAAACTAGTGAGGACGCATCTGTTTCGGCAACAGTTACGATGGTTCTCACATGATTCACGGGCACACAAAAGTAGCAGCAGTTCCCATAGATGGATTGAAACAGAGTACTAGCCCCAGAGGGGTCGATAACAGGAAAGGTTCGGATAATTAGACACAATCCAAACTACTATTAAACACTAGCTGGGACAACTATTTCATGCCTCGATCTAATTTGGGCTGGACACAAGACGGACCTTGCCATGAACATCATCGAGGACGTCCCGCAGCAGCTCAATCCTGTGAACCTTCATGAAGACAACCTTGTGGCCTTGCCACTGATAAACTTGTTTGTGGAGGCATGCCACGTCATCTTCCTGCGTAAGCTTGACAAGAACAGTATGCCTCACAAACGAAGGAGTAGCTTTGAACTTCTTGTGCTTTAGTACACCCTGGACAACACACCTGACAACAGTTAGGCTGGAATACAACTCTTCATTGGTATAACCGCAAATGGCTTCCAGGATCCAACAGCCTAAGAACTCTGTTTTCCCAGTGCGTATATTCAGGTCGTCCGCCTCATAGCGAGTGACATGTACAACCACACAATCCTTGTCTGCATTAGGGCTCTAATTGAAACAGAAACAAATTCTGAATTACTTTTCAGTATAAGAAACACAAGTTATTTAAACCACTATGTATAGCATGGCATCGAAGCTAATAAAATTTTGCATTATTAATCACCACATACTTCCTTTTCTAAAAAAATCACCACATACTTAGATGAAAAACCACAATCGAGATCGGCAAAGAAGGAAATCACCTTGGG